>NC_034411.1:57650574-57652400 GCF_002078875.1 Numida meleagris
CAGCAAGAGCAGAGGAGAAGCCTGGAGTTCGGAGGCGTGGGTCAGGCCTTAGCACCAGGCTGTGCGCTTTCCATGCACAGCACGGGGCCCTGCCTGCTCCACTCTGCCTGCTCTCCCCAGCAGGGAGAATGTGGGCAATGTGCCAGCACTTTCCCGGGCACCCCAGCCCTGCCCATTTTGGCAGCAGCATCGCCACCCCGACAGCGCTTTCCCTTCCCAAACCAGCTCACCCGGGTCCTGGGGTCCCCGCACAGGCACTGCACGGCCTCCGCAACCTGGGGCAGCTTCTCTGCCATCACGGGCTCTGCAAGAGATGCGCAGAAGCATGTGTGGAGGCACAGCCCAGATGGCCAAAGGGATCCCTGGAAGTCCCGACCCGTGGTACTGACCATCCGAGCGAGCCAGAGCACCGAGCAGACCCAGGACTGCCACGCGTCCGGCCTCCCTCTCATCGCCCAGCTGCGACTGCAGAAACAGGACCGTTTCCTCCGGGCAGATGCGGGCTGTGGGGAAGAAATCCCACGCTGTGTTAGCAAGCAACTCATGCCCATTCCTGAGGCTTAGCAGAGAGGTTTTGGCCAGGGCACCTCCAAGCATGGCCAAATCTCCTCTCCTTACCCTGCAGCAGGATGCAGCGGGTCATCTTTGCGCTCTCAGCCTCGCTGTGCTGTTTGGTGTCCTCAGAGAGCTGTGGGGACAAGGTCCACTTGAGAAAATCACATCGGCATTGAGGCCGGAAAAGAAAGTGTGCTGCCAGCTCTCGCCTCCCTTGCCGCTCTTGGGAAGAGGCCACGCAGGCAAAACCCAGCCCGCCCCACAGCGTCCCCGGGGGCACACGCACAGCTCTGGAGCAGCCACGGGCATGCAGGAGCTAAGGCTGAGCGGCTGCTCGAGGCTCGGAGCTCCGCAGTCCTCCTGAGACTTAGCCAAGAGGGAAGCTGCTGTGGGCGCAAGGGTAGGCTCCCTTACCTCGCAGAACACGGCACTGGTGATGGCCAGCAACGTGTCCTTGGGGATGACAGACTGAACTCCCTCCAAGATATCGAGGCTCTGCAAGAGACCAGGGGAGGAAGAAAGGGCTGTAGCCACATCTAGCCACTTGGGAGCGGAGAAACCGTTTCCCAATGGCTTGTCCGCTGGGAGAAGCTCCCGCACAGGCCTTCTTGTTTGTCACCGCCCCCCAGCAGCACCAAGAGAGTCTCTCTGCTGTGACCCGAGCCCCGTTTGGGCATCGTTTGCTGGCATTTCCCACCCAACAGCCTTCTCCTCCCCCATCAGATGCAACTGGGCGTGGTCCTCCTGGTTGTTAGCACAGAGCTCCTCAGGCACTCAGAGCCGCACAGTGGTGCTGGTGAAGCCTCCCATCCCCAGGAGATGGGCCCCAGTGACTCTTGGCTCCCTCCTGGGCCTGTCTGGGTTGCTCTTTCCTTGACTGAAGAGCTCAGGAAGCCTCAGAGCTCCCTTGGACACCTGTTCCTTCTTTCTCCAAGGGCTCCCCGCCTCCTCCCTGCCACCCACTGACCCCTCGGGCACTCGCCCCAGGGCACTCAGCCACACGCCCACGCTGAGCCCTGCTCAGCATCTCACCTTGGTCACTCTGGAGGTGTCCTGGACCTCCTGACACTGGTGCACAAGCCAGAGGAGCCGCTCCCAGATGTGCTCTCGGCGCAGCTCCTCTTGCAGGAGGAGATCCATCATGGCAGCCACAGCCCCGATGACGGCCTGTTTGTCCTGGAGAGGGACGGCAGAGGCCCACCATCAAAGACTGAAGGTCTGCCCTTCCTACAGAGAGGGCTGTCTCTTTCTCTTTCCCTTCCCCTTCCCCA
>NC_034411.1:57652795-57665782 GCF_002078875.1 Numida meleagris
TTCTCTGTGGCGGGCCAGGGGCATTGCTTTCCAGAGCACAAGTGAGCCTTGACTCCTTCCGACCATTGTTTCATAACTGAAAAAAATACCAAGAGAAAAGGGAGCCTGTGAGAGTCTGCAGCAGGGCGAGGTGCGAGGGCTGTCGCGAGCCCCCCTGCTCAGGGGCCGGCACTCACCAGCACAAGCGACGCGCAGGGTGCGGCCGCTCCTCACCTGGCCGACCACACAGCGCAGGCCGGCCAGTGTCAGCCACATGAAGGCGATGCACTGCGGAGCTGCGGAGGGGAAGGAGAGGGCCACGGTCAGAGCCCCGGCAGCGAGGGAGGAGGGGCTGCAGCCCTGCAGCCCCCAGCTCAATGCAGATCACACGCAGAGGGGAGGGAGCCCTTTGCCCGGTTATCATCAACATCAGGAGGCTGAGGGTGCTCTACCGTAGCTGCTGAACAGCTTGCTCAGGGTGACGAGCGCAAACTCCTTGGACATCTCTGCCACGGCCTTCAGGTGGCCCTGGAGCTCGGCCATCACCAAGCTGAAGTGCGAGCGGGCCAGAGCCACCAGGACGTTGCTGGCAGCCGTCCTCACGTTGTCCGTCGCGCCCTGAAAAATTGTCCCTGGTGACACGCGGCACAGCAGACCGCCTGAGGCCCTGGGAAGGGCTAAGCCACCGCCGTCCGCCGGCAGAATGCCAGCGCGGGCAGGCGGCTCCCTTTGCCTTCGGGAGTGACCCCTCACCTGGGCCGCCGTGAGGTCCTGGGACACCTCTGCCAGCAGCCGGTTTGCCACCCCGCACGGCGGGCGGCTGTCCTCTTCCCACAGGGCGCTCTCCAGCTCGCAGTACGCCTGCGCTCGGTCACCCTGGGGACAGGGATCAGTCACGCTCGCTTTGCCCTTGTTCCCAGGGAGCCGCCCGCTGCCACCCGTGGCCATGCCCATGTGCTGCCGGGGTCAGGCTGGCGCGAGGGTGGCACAAAACCCTGGGCTGTGGGCCTAGCACCCACGGGACCGTGGCAGCGGGCCGGGGCAAGGACTGATGTTTGCATGTCTCCAGCTCACCTCCCTGTCTTGCAGGCGCTGCAGCAGCAATGACACGGGACAGGCAGGGGCAGAGCTTGCCACCCTGCCTCTGCTCCCGCGACGCGTACGTCTGGGCATGCAGCCCACACAAGCAAAGAGACCTGGAAGGAAAGAGCAGAGCAGCTGCCGCTGGTGTTGCTTGGAGCTGGGGGCGAGCATGCGGCCAGCTCTGGGAGAAACGCTCCTCCAGCCCCACAGTGCAGGGTGGGCTGCGCTGGCACACGTGCGGTCAGCGGGGAAAGGGGAGAGAGCCTTCCCCTTGCCGGGGCACTGGGGAGATCACAGTGGGCAGCTGCACTCAGCACAGCTAGGACAGTGCTGCTGTTTAGGCGCATCCTAAACAGACACTGGTGGCACACGTGTGCTCGGGCAGCATCGCGGTGTCCGGAGAGGTGGAGGAACCTCACCTCGAAGGGCTCTCAGCCGCTCCATCACAGCAGGATATCTCCAGACAGACACAGTGCTCTCTCTGGGTCCTCCTCCTGCAGCTTCCACAAGCTACTGGGTCACCGCTCCCACCGCTGCCACAGGGGCCTAAGAGACAGCCTCTGTGACATCTCACCAAGGAGTGTTACCTCACAGAGATCCACGTGCCCTGGGGCGGGAACCAGACAGCATGCCTGGCAACCTTGCTGGCCCCAAAACACGGCATGTTTTTGTGAGGCACTCCGCTCCGGGGCGGACACTTTCTGCGCCTGCATTGTCTCAGCGATGGGGGACCCCTCTGTCCTCCTGACTGGCGGCTGGGTCCCAGAAGGAAGGAGGAGAACAGAGGAGGCAAATTACTGCCTGAGGGGATGGTGTTGGGATCGAGGTTTTGGGTACGGTGATCTTGGGCACGCCTTTGAGAGACCAAGTGTGCGGACGTGAGACGGAATAGGACTGAGCAGTTGGGCAAAAGTGTTCTGGGGAGCAAGCTGGCGAGACTGATGACCAGAGCATTGAACTAGATTTGACGGAGGAAGGGGATGGAGTTCCTTGTGACAGAGAAGGGCCTGGGAATGCTGTCTTTTTAGGAAACTGTGGAGAAAAACCTCCCAGCTGTCCAGGAGGATCTTGTGGGGACTCCTCAGAGAAGACGATGTTGCCAAGAGCCTGGCTTAAGCCTTCTTGCATCCCTCTGGAGATACCTGCACCCTCTGCTTCCTTACAGTGCCTGTATAGCAATGCACGCCGCCTGGGGAATAAACTAGAAGATCTGGAAGAACTAGAGATCTGTGTGTGCTTACAGGGATGTGATCTCTTTGCTATCACGGAGACGTGGTGGGACAGCTCACGTGACTGGAAAGCTGCCGTCCGACTACTGTGTCCAAAATCTAAAAGGGGAGTATAAAGAGGAGGAGAATCAACTTTGTACTCGGGTAGACAGGGATAGGGCAAGGGGGAATGGTTTTAAGTTAAAGGAGGGAAGGTTTAGGTTGGATGCCAGGGGGAAGTTCTTTACAGAGAGAGTGGTGAGGTGCTGGAACGGGCTGCCCAGAAAGACTGTGGGTGCTCCATGGCTGGAGGCATTCAAGGCTGGTTTGCATGGGGCCCTGGGCAGCCTGGTCTAGTACCAGCTCTGGAGGTTGCTGGCCCAGCCTGTGGCAGGGGGGCAGGAGCTTGATGATCCTTGGGGTCCCTTCCAACCCAAGCCATTCTGTGATTCTTTGATTCTATAATTCTATGACTCTATGAACAAGCATCTATGATAGATGAGATGAAGCTCAGTCATCACATTTCCCTACAGTGAATGGCAAACCTGTATTTTGGAGTGTTCAATTATTTTTCAAGCTTTTAAGTATAGTCCTAAGCTAGTATATTTTATCATGGAGAATAATTAAGGGAGAAAGCACTGACATCTGTTCTTCTTTCTTTTATGATGGATAACAAGGATCAACAGCTGTAGTAAATTCCTAACAGACAGAGACAGGCGAATAAATTCCATGTACTGCAACTGGTTTTGTATCAGAAATAGCTGGAACTGATCTCTTTGTTGGTGGTTTAAGTCTTGGGCAAAGTGTTTAAGTGAGCAAGCCGTTTTAAAATAAAGTAAAAAAGAAGGGTTGCCTGAGGTTTTATTATAATGTTTGCATCCCACCCTACAAATTAATACTAAATAGTCATGTATTTTCTTTCAGGATCTGGAGTAATTTCAATGATTTGTGGAGGACAGATTTTGGCATATTGTTTATTTAAAGACAACTTCATTTACCCTGTTCTAGATGATTTTTGAAAAGGAAAATTACATCCTGCGTTATTATTAATATAATTTCTAAGATTTCTTACAGAATGTAATTGAAATGAAGCTAGAAACTGTTTAATTGTGAGGTTAACACTTCACCTTTTGTATCTTACATTTGTTTGCAAAGTCGATGTCATCACTTTTAGCTGTTGTATGTAGTCACTCTTAGCTTTTGTATGTATGCTTTCCGTTCAGCAAATGATTAAATACACTGTATCTTCTTTGAAAACAAACAAACAAACAAGACTGTAAGAGCAATGATGTAGCACTCTTGCAAAATCCTACAGGGAAAAATGAACTTGCATTTAATGTCTTCAGAGCACTTGTTGTCTGTTGTAGTTTATAGAACGCTGATTCTAATTCAGGCTGGAGTCTGGCCTCTCACAAGCACTGCAGAAGTTTAACGTCAGTCCAGCTGGCATAAATCATTGTAAGTTTAAGGCAGCCTCTCCTGGCTAACCCCTGACTTCCTTGAATAGCGCACTGCTCTGTATCTCTTTCCACCTTAAAGCTCTCACCTGGAAGGTGATGCAGACAGAAGAAATCAGGCTTACAACCACTAATGTTTGGTAGACTCCTCCACTTCCAAGGAATCTACAGCTAGGTGTTTTCTATGACAGCTTCAGGCTATTCTGTCTTGAACTAACGATTCCGTTTTGGTGTGACTGTGCTGAAATGAGGAGAGCAATTGCTACCAGCAGTCGCTTTTTTACATACCTCTTTCTCTCTTCCCCAGCAGTATGTGGCCAATGCCAAAGTGCTGGTCAGTGGATAGTTGTAATTAAAAACAAACAAACAAACAAACAAACAAACAAGCACAAACCAAGCACAGTAGTGGCTTCAGTTAACTCTTTATCTGTTTAACCATAATAAAATCCTAATAGCAAAATTGCTAGAAGGCAATTTCATCCTAAATACAATGTTAGTGACTGGATTTCAACTGCAGCTTGCTTAGAAGAGCAGGACTGGATTAGTGTTTGCACAGGAGTGCAATGTTTCATTTGCCTTAACCTGACTCAGCAGACAATGCCTCTGAAGAATCTGTCCCCTCATGATCTAATCCAACATTTTAAAACACATTGCAAGTTTTATAATTTGTATGTAAATTTTAATATTGAAAATACATGTACATGAGAAGCATGTTTCAACTCCCAAAAGTATGAGATTGTCTTTTGTGAATGACAGATATGTTAGTAATTTTAGAGACAAACTGGGCACGTAAATCCACAGCACTGAATGTAGACTTAAGAAGTGGCTCAGTAAGATCAAATGAAGCATAATATGCTGCATACTGAAGTCAGCAAGGATAATTCCAGGGAGTTGATTAACCAGCCTGCACTGATGGCTGGACTGAGCCGTCACTTTGAGTTCAATACACGTGTATCTCCATAAATACTAGTGTGCCCACAGCTGACTGGAGTTACCTGTCTGAAAGATGTTTGCACATTTCTTTCAGTTTTGTTTCAGTTTAAAACTGTAAAAATGGATGGGAATTAAGCAGTTCAGTGTAAATCCATATCTCCATCCTAGTCAGGACGCAGTTTGAGCATGTAGGTAGGGCGCCAAGTGCCAGAACATGGATTAGATAAAAAGTTAATCCACGGATGGAACAAGTTTCTATTTTTAAACTGTCAAGATTTTCCTATACGGGCGTCAGCCCAGCTGCAGCTTGCAATAGTTCTGTTGCTCAGTCTTGACATTTTCAAATTTTCTTCCCTATTTAAAATCTTAAACCACCAGTAAGAAAATACCTTCGGGCGACATGAAGAGAGCTTTATCCACAGAATTTCTCTGAAGCATGTACAAATTGGCTAGTGCTAGAAAAAAAAACAAAAAAACAAACAAACAAAAAAAAAAACAAAAAAACCAACCACAGTAAGAACTCTAGCAAGAACTAAAAACCTTAGTATACCTATTTAAAAAATCATGAGATTTGTGCTTTACTTCCATATATGTAATGATGAGACAATTTCAGCATTATATGTTATTTCCTCTTGTCTGTTATTTTCACATTGATCAGCAACGATAAATATTACAAATAATGTTTAAAGAGTAGACCAAGTTCGCTTCGTGCAAACAAATTTCCATTATATAAGCAATATCAGCTATATCTGTTTGGGCATTATCTGGTTAGAAGGCTTCAGAAGTTGTATGTAATGCTGTGTGATTTTTATCTGATGCACCAAAATGGCACTTCTGAATATGACAAACCTGGCTATTTCTGGAACAATAAAAAAGTGACACACCTGAGCAATTTGTAAGTGATTCATTGATAACATTCTAGATGGGTGGAGAAGATGATCCTCTGGAGGAAGAGGAGGGCTTTGTATATGTTTCTCGACAGAATTGCCAAAGACTACAAGAAAATACCACCACAGAAAGTAGAGGGAAAATAAGGAAAATAGCAGCTGGGACATGAAAAAAAATAGCAGGCATAACTGGAAAAAAAAAAAAAAAAAGAACAATGAAAGCAGGAAAGGAGAACACATAAATGTGCAATATCTGTGAAAGAAGAAAAGATTTGTATGCTGAACTTGTAACTCTGGAGCCTCACAACACGATTGCTATGTGTAAGCCACAACCCACTTTTTGCTCGTGTCTACATTATTCTAGAAAAAGTGGTCTCCACATCTGTAGATACCACTGTAATCTGTGATTTAATCTGTGGATTGTGGCCTGGGATTTTCAGGATTCTTTGCTCTCTGACTCAACCAGGCCCAGGAATAGTGTCTAATTGAGCTGGCATGGGTTTATGCTTCAGTTATCGAATCCGTTTTGGTACAGTTTAGCAGTCATAAATTTGCACAGATATCTTAGGAGTGCAGACAGTCTAGAAAATCTTACAAGCAGAGGGAGAATTTATCCACTTCTACTCTGAGATTCTAGGCAGAGTTCACAGGGAAGATGTAGAGATTATCTATAGAAAACAGTGGAACCATACACAAATGCCATATCTTAATAGCCCCATACTTCATTTTAGTCATTTTAATCTTTCTTTCCAGAGAGAAGTCTTTTTCATCATACCAAACCACCTACTCAGATAGATCACAGTTCTCCTCAATTCAGCCCTCTCCCTAAATGGCTTTGCATTCACTCTTTTTCCAAATGGAGATGTCTTTCTCATAACAAAGAATGTGAGTGAAATGCATTTTTGGAGACTCTCAGTTTTTATTTCTATTCTAACAGCACTGTCTTTGGTGTCATGTCAAAGTGTGAATCGCTTCATAAAGTTGTTCTGGGACAAACAAACTGACTCAACTGTGTAAAGACAGCCAAATATCAAACTATGGAGCGCAGACAATGTAAAAATTTTACTTGGCATTTTCCTAACAATATAGATTTAAATCTGTATGATTTGCTAGCGAAGCATGAGCTAGTTATTCAGACTAAGCCCACCATTTTTCTATGTCTGTAAAATGCTTAATCAACATGTACAGCTCCTTTATATCCAAACTTAGAAATGCAAGCAAAAAAAACACCAAACCCACAGTTCTCATTATTTCTGTACTAAAAATACCAACAACTGCTACACCAATAAATACAGAAAACAGTATGAATAACACTAGGTAAACAGCAATAGGTACATGAGTCACTGACTGCAGTCCCCTAAAATGGGTATTCCTGCATAGGATTCCTGCGGCCATAGACTCTTGATAGGTAACAGTCATGGTGACTGAATGAGCTTTGTCAACCAGAGAAAAGATGTGAAAGTCTTATACATTCTTCATTCCATCTTCTGGTATGTGTGTTGTCACGTCATAAAGCTAGAACCTGGTTAATCTCCAGAGATATTTAAAGCTTTATTTAAATATTTTGTATCTTCCAAATGTGACTTAGTTAAAATATCTATTTCTTGGCTTAAGATCCTGTGTAATGATCCATCTGCTCAGTAATGGCTAAGGCCTTAATCTCTCCTTCTTGTGAGCTAATCACAGCCCCAGACAGCAGGCACTCTCTCATTAGATGTCAGAGAGGATAAAGGTTTTAGGAACGGCTATAAAATTTGATGATGTAATTAATACATTTATATTGGCTTTAAACCTTTCAGTGCAAGACAGTGATTGTAAGACATGGGCCCAAGCCCCAGCCTCTGTTCTGCCCTCTGATGAATAGGTAATTATGCCTATGTTTTAGGGCAGGCGTGCTTTGAGATGAACTTGCATCCTATCCTATTTGTTCTTCTATTCACAGGATGAAATTAAATGAACACCTTGCAGTTGTCTCAGGTGTTATACGCTCAGGTGTCCGCTGCAAACAAGGGTGCAAACAAAATTGAGAAGATGTATGTCTGGGTATCATCCTGACATCCAGGATTCAGGGCTGGGGATCTGGAAGCAATACTGGAGCAAAAACTATGGACAACTGAAGTCTGAGCAAAGGCCCAGGTCCCAGCCTTTTACAATTACCTTCCCCTAGAAAAGAGTTTCAACGAAATAAAAGGATGGTAATTGAAGCAGGAGCCTGTAAAAAGTATGAAAAAGTAATTCCAAGTTCTTGCTGTCATTATCCAAAATCAAAACTAGTCACAGCCTTTTCTGCTCCATATTTCAAAAATAATAATAAAAAAAAAAGTATTCTAACATGATATTATTTGCCGTGGATTTGAAAAGTGATTTGTAAAAAGAAGAGCGCACTCTGAATAACAAAGATCATGTTTTCTCCATTGAAGCAATACTCTGGCAAAGGACCACGTAAATGTACCCAGATCCTCTCCCAACGCTGACTTGTTACCAGATCTTCAGCAGCTGGAGGAGGATTCAAATACATTAAGAATTGCCAATTTCATAGCAGTCTTCAGACACCTTTGTACTGAAATTACACCTGAATCAGCAGCTCTGAAAATGTACAAAAAAAGTGCTTTGATGAACTCCATAAAACTTGAGCAGGGGCAGGCATCCACAAAAAACCTACATCATTAATAAGAAAAATAAGATCAATGTCTTTGATATCTCACACAATGTTAAATGCAACAAATAAGAAAGCAAATAAATGCAAGTATTAGTCAAATTACATGAGCAAATTCAAAAATAAATCACATTAATATTAATGTGTATTTACCATTTAAGCATAATTCTAAGGAACTGTTTCAACAATGCTTCGCTGGAAAATGATTGCAAGCCCTGTGGAGTTGGGGAGCATTCCTTTGTACACACATCAGAGTGAGAAGAGCAGCCAACGAGGAGCAAAGGCAGAGGGGAGCGTTTCAAGAGTGTGACTGTTTTGGTACTCAAGAAGAATGAAAAGAAATTTGGAGGATATGAACTCAATAACCTGCCTGGGACAAATTTGCTCCCTAAAGGGAGATGTGCTGGTAATTAGGTCCTGCCAAAATTTTTCAGGAAATCATTTCTACACAAAAAAATAGTTTTGAGACAGCCAAAATCAATTTTGAACATACTTAACTGAGTTTTGTTTGAAAAAGATAAGAGGTCAACGGTGTTAATGACTGTTCATTTCAATAACATTGTGTTTCGGTTATGCAGTCTTACATGGGTACAAACAAGAAAAGAACGATAGGGCTGGAATGGCAGTAGAAGCATTCAGATCTAAAGTGATAAGCCCCCTAGGTCTAATTAACTAGTTAATTTCTGGGTGTGCCATATTTTCCAGGAGCTTTTTAAGCATTGAACACTTGACTTAGGAATAAATTTGATTTCCTAAACATTAACCAATTATGCATTTAAAGGAAGAATCAAGTGGTAATCAAAACCAGTTACTGTTTTTCACTGTCAGGAAATGAAGCAACAGCAGGTTTTCAGGATTTGAGCAAGTAAAATCACTTTTAATTAAACACAAGTTTGTCATAAACTAAAATATTCTCACGAAAATCTGCTTAGACTAGAAGGCATTTTTATTGAAAAAATAGTTTTTCCCAAACAGTAATGTTTCATACCTTATTTGTTGCACATATTTTTAGAAGGCGTTATGTATCACAAGATAACATTTGCAAAATGTTCCAGTTGCCGAGGTAACTATGTTATTTTAATGATCAGCAAAGAGGATCGTTATGTAAATTATTATGTTAATTTCTAACACAGAAAATTGATGTCTTGCTGTTACCTTGAAGGTGCTTTTTTTTCTTTTTTTTTCTTTTTTTCTTTTTTCCGCAGAGTGCCTTTTTCTATGAAAATTACTATGGCTAAGAGCTAAAGTATACTTTTTATATTGATTCCTGTTGGTTCTGTAAGTAAATAAGGCAAAAAACAACACATGACAATCCATAAGCAACTAATGAACAAATTTCAAGCAGCCATACTTTGTTCAGAAACAGTATAGAAAGAAGTATTCCACATATTCTTAACTAAAACAAAACAAAAAAATAATTAGTGTGAATTTAAGGAAGGCACATTCCTCCCTATAATTTTATTTTAAGAGTTGTAATACATTATCACTTGCTTTCAGCATATTTCAGAATTATCGAAACTAAATCTCACACAAATCCTAGGACTTATAATGACATTGTTGCTATAGGACACAAGCCTCATAAATTCAGACTGCTTCAAGCTACCGGACACATGTTCTGTTGCCAGAATCCTATTCTGCTTCTTCTCTGGAGCTCTGTCTGTAGATTGTGTTAAATTATGAATGCTTAATTCTCTGGGTAGACCTGGATTCTTTTATGTGTTACAATAAGATAAGCTCAAGACATTGAGTAGCTCCTATATTCTCCTGACACTTTATCTTAATCACGTGATCCATTTCAGTCAGCGAACTCTTCTGATAATACTCAAAATGTGTTTTGATGGGAATATTTTTATACAGACTGCATCTCTTTGCTCCGTGGAGCTTATTCAAATCCTTTCCCAAGGATTTCCTCTGCAGGCAAAGCTGTGACTTCAAACGATGGCAGCTCTTTCTCAAATTCTTTAGCCTTAATTACACTCGTTACACTGGCCTTCTATTTCTAGTCACTACTCCTGATTAACTGATATGCCAAGCTTTGCAGATTCGTGTACATCAGGATGAGGTCTGCAAGCCAAAAATGCAAGAACAAAGAATTATATGAAATCAATTCAATGCTATAAGAAGAGCACATGATGATGCAGCAGGGAGAAAGCTATCTATTAACTACTAGGATTAGGTATTAATTCCTACTTTCCAGTAGCTTATGCCTCAATTGTCCTCTCTGAGTGACCAAAATATCTTATTCTGAAAAGGTTTGCTTTCATCCTTAGAATGGTGAAAATATCCAGCTAAATTTCCAATATCCAGAACTATTTAGAACTTTATGATGGGTAGCAATATGCCAGAAGATGCTGATTATACAATATCTAAAAGTTTCATGTTTTCTTTTAAATGAAATTTGTTGGCAGAAAATTATCAGAACATGCTTATTAACCTGTTGACTACTGACTTACACCACAACATAACGTAAAAAAAAATAAAAATTAAATAGGCAATAAAGCAAGAAATATTGAAAGAAAATCCACAAAGTGTAAGTTTTATCTTAAACATTTTGATGTTAAAAATCCATTTAGAAACTGCAAAAAAACGCTTTTCCAAATTGTTATTTAACTGAATATTTAAGTGTTTGCAGGGAAGACAGAAAAAAAAATGAATTTTTAATCTAGTGAAACAATTAATATAATTCTGTAAACAAGCACTTTGAATTAGAATAATGGATTTGTTATATTGCAACTAATCCATATTTTTAAATCCTTTTACGAAAAGCTTTATTGTAGGAATAACTACAAGAATATAATTAGCAAGTAAAGATTAATTGGTGAATGCTGGTGAGAACTAACAAATGTCAATAAAAATATGACAATGAGAAGGGGGACTGCTAAGTACAAAAGGAAGGCAACCAGGTTCAACTCTCTAGAAGTGAAACTTTCTTGTTCTGCCCCACTGGTGGAGCAGAGGTGTAAATGGTATAGGGCTGTACAAGGGTCACAAGGATGAGTTAACATGTGGAGGGCTCATTTTTTGGAGATATAATTGACATGTGCTGAGAAATGCAGCAAGTACAGAGAAGATTTTTAGAGAGTAAAATGGTGACTAATGAAAACAACAAGTCTGAGGATCTGGCACATCTAGCTATATACAGCAGATGCTACAAATATTCTAAACAGCAAATATTCTAAAAAATCTATTTTAACTATCTCCTTCAACTCCTCTGTCTTTACAGAATCTCCATTTTCTGCCTGATTTGTCAACAAAAACTAAACACACTTGTCTCTCAAGTCTGATACTGTCAAGAATGTACAGATGGAAAGGTTTACAGGCTACAGCAAACCAGAAAATCAAAATTCTTACTGTCTCTGGGGATTTCCAATCAGTTCTTCCTAGAAAAACTGGAAGACAATTTACAGCACCCAACTTATTTCAGAAGTGTACAGTAACCAAACAGTAACTTGCATGACTGATTTCTAAGATATCTACAGTCCTAAAATACATAATGGTGAACTAGAAACTTTTTATGTGCTGTGACTTCTCTTTATTTCTACAGTTTCAGCAGTCTGAATGTTATCAATACCATGAAGTGCTTCATTAGAACAAGTCTGTATGATCAATCAAATATTCAGAGTCAGAAAATATTAAATATATTTTCCTTTTCAACTTTCCCTCTTACAAGTCAATGTGTGCATCATTGTCATCTTTGAATTACATTCACATGATTCTTTTTCAAGATTTTTGCGTGGTTCAGTGCCCAGGATGGATGCACAAGAAAGGAAGAATAAGGCTGAAGAGATATTTTCAATTTGAAGCACAGCAGAAAGGAAATAATTAATATTCATAGATTTGAAAATCTGGAGTTACCATTCTGATCTGGCTCTGTGATCAGCCAGCCTCCGCAGTAATGAAGACCACAGAATTTTCTCAATAATCCCAAACAAACATATATAGGTATTATTTCTATGTGATTTATATGGAGATGTATATGGAGATCATTCATATGTGATGTCTCCATTACCTAAGGAGGGCCTGTAAGAAAGCTGGAGAGGGACCCTTGATCAGGATCAGTGTAGTCACAAGGCAAAGAGTAATGGCTTTGAACTAAAAGGGTGTAGGGTAAGATTAGATGTTAGGGGGAATTTTTTTCACTCAGAGGGTGGTGAGGCAGCAGCACAGGCTGCCCAGAGAAGCTGTGGGTGCCCCATCCCTGGAGGCGGTCAAGGCCAGGTTGGATGGAGCTTGGGCAGCCTGAGCTGGTGGGTGGAAGCCCTGCTCATGGCAGGGGGTTGGAGCTGGATGACATTTAAGGTCCCTTCCAACCCAAGCCATTCTATGATTCTATTCATATGCGGAAGTTATTTGTTGTGATCTAAAATTTGAAGAGATCCAAAATGCCTTAGCACTTTCTATAAATTGTTTCAGTGTTTCATCACTCCTTGTACAACACTAGAGATGTGTTTCGTTGTTCTCAGCTTGAACTTATCTCATTACTGCTTCAGCTCTGGTTACGTTTCTGCCTGGCAGATTGAAGAACCCTCTGCTACGAGGGATCTCCCTGCTCAGGCACGCCGCCATCAAATCATCCCTGCACCTGCAGAGCAGAAGAGTTCGTAGCTGCCGCTTTTGCCCTGCTAGGCAGCTCCCCAAACCCTCGTTCGCCCTCCTCTCTCCGCTGAACCTTTTCCAGCGCAACAGCCCTCGCAGCAGCTCCGGCACAACGCCGCTTCCAGCCGCGCCGTAGGCAGGGTCGGGGCCGGGTCCGGAGCAGAGCCGGTGGCGGGGCGGGGCGGGGC
>NC_034411.1:57665802-57688587 GCF_002078875.1 Numida meleagris
GCCGGGGCGCGGCGGCCCCGCGGGAGGTGATGTCCCCGCCCCCGGTCGGGTGGGCCTTTCCGCAGCGCTGTCCTGCGAGCGGGCAGAGGTGAAGCAGCGCGTGGAGGAGCCCCGGAGCGACGCGGCGGCGAAGGTTGACCCGGGAGGATGGTGACGGTGGTGACGAAGCTGGTGCATTACCTGCACCTCAGGTAAGGGCGACCGCCGGCTCTGCCCTAGAAAGTAGGGAGAGAAACTGCGAGCCGGCGGGTGGAAGCGGTCGTCACCTGTTCTCATCAGGATTTAGCACCTCGGCGCTGCTGTTTCTGCGTGTGGTGGGCAGGAGGCAAGGAAACGCTCTGTCCTGGTGATGTACCGCCTAGATGGCGGTAATCAAAATTGATCTCGTGTGCATGGATGCTTAAACGGCTTCCAAAGACTTAGTAGAAAATACGAAGAAAGTGTAGCGGGGTGGGGGGAGGGTGGACTAAGTCGGAAATCCTATCTGTAAAAGTAGGGATACTTCTGTGCAGTGTATTTATGTGAAGTGCACTGGCTCTGGGCATAGGTTTAATTAGCTCAGTATTTGCCCAAGTTAGGAAAATGTTCCAATAAGTGGAAATAAATACTCCAAGAAGTGATGAAAAAGAAAAAAACAACCAATTTTACTGCAACTTTTTATTAGTGTAGTTTTCAAGTTTGTTCCTAGAATATATGCAGTCTGTAGCCACTTTTAACCCGTTATTAAAATGATAACAATCTGGCATGGATTGTAGAGGCATGTAATGTCACCAGGTTTTGAGCTTATTTTTCACAACAGGACATTCACCTGTTAAAACTATTTAACCTGTTCTGCAAATCTAACTGAAATCATAGCTCTAATTTAATTGACCTGTGTAGTTTTATGCTGCTGCTCCTTCTCTGGGCAAATGCAGAAGGAATTGGAGAAGGAGATATCTTTGTCTACTCTCCCATACCCCCCCTACCTTTCTTCTTTTCCTCAGCAGCAGTTACTTGTATAGCAGCATCTTGCTGCTGCTTCTGAACCGCAGCTTCCTGGGTTTTCTTGCTGATTAAGCATCAGGCAAGGAGTAAAGACTTAGAGTGAATGAGGATCTATGCAGTCAGAAGGGAGGGTGCAGCAAAATCGTAGTTATGTTCTTAAACCATAGGCAGCCTCCCAGTGTTGAGTGCTTTGTTGGTATTGTGAGAAAGGATGCAGAGTTTATGAAAGTTTGCCAAACTTACAGGAAACTCTTCCCGTATTGTTTGAGAAATGCCTGGAAAACATATGTGTGCCTGTCTTAAAATCTAACAAAAGGATGACAAATGGATGAAGGCACAATTTGATTATACTACTACTGACTGAAACAAGTGAATGAAATTGCGGTTAGATATTAAAAAATCCAGACAATTAGCTTTTACAGGAGATGCAGAGCTATCGAAGGCATTGCTACAAAGGGACTTCAGTAAATGCAATGTGTGAAGAAGCTGAATATTATCATGTTGAGTGGATGTGAGTCAGATAAGTTTCCATTTGTCAAAGGTAAATAGGAGGATAAATATTTTACTAGTATCACTGGAGAGGCAGCAGTATCCGAAGGGACATAAATGAGCAAAAGGTGTTCTAGGAATCAATACACATCAGTGGAGAGAGCTTGTATTTTTACTCAGAGCAGAACAAGAAAAGGTAATTTGTCATCGGTAGTGAGTATCAGGCTTAAAATGCAGCTTAATTCTAGCAGAATTGCATACTTTTGTCCCTCCACATCACCAGATCATGACAGATAGATCCTGGGTATTGCAGTCTGTTCTGGTCAGGCACTAACAGCAGCTGCTCAGCATTATATTTTGCTTGTTCTGCACCTCCCTTAGTGAGTGAGCAACAACAGTGATGTAGGAAAGAGTGTGTAAACATGAAATTATCTGACGTTTTCATGAAATCATGTAAGTTATGCACTCTGATTAAACTGTTTTAATATGTTTCCAGTTAGCCATGAAATATATCTTTCATTTACGTGAGAATGGAAATAGTTAAAAACCACTTAACAGCAAGGAAACAAACAAACAAAAAAAAGCTATGCTGGTGAGTTAAGAATTGATAGGCAGCTGGTGTGCTGGGAAAAACGCTTATCGTCAGCACTGTCCCTTTTTCTCAGGAGTGCAGCATACACATAAATGATAAGATGCTTGGTCAGCTGTCCTCTTTTTATTCTGTGTAAATACTTCACCAGTAAGGCCAGGTTCATGAATTGGATTTTAAAGTTCTGCTGCTGTTAAGTGAATAAATGTTACGCTAATATGTCATGAGAAAAGATATTTGAGTGTGAAGGACTGTACTTAAGAAGTTCAGAAGAACGTGGAGTGTGGCAAGATGAGAGCATGCCAATAAAACAGCATGCTGGGCAGCCCAAACAGTTGTTACAATCAGATTGTTAGAGAATCATAAATATACCCTTAATTCTGTACTTACTAAAAAACAGATAATTAAAATCACTGTAGGACTTGCACAGTTAGCAGAAATGTGGGAATCCAATGAACATTTCTTACCTTTTAATTTGGCATTATTTCCAAAAATAGGATCCCAAAGCTAAAGGAAGAATAGTACACCCTTGGTTACTATACAGCTGTTCTGAAAAATGCTCTTTCAGAAAATTAGAAGTAAATACATTGAAATACAGTACTCATATTTGTTAAGAGAAGTCGTGTAGCAGTGCTTGGTCGTTTATACTTAACCTTGATTCATTATCCATTATAGAGGATGACTCTGTACCCATTTAAGTCACCAGTAAAGTTCCCATTCAGCTTGCCCATAAGCTGATTGGCTTCAGTCAGACAAAAGCAGGCTCACTGAATGGGAATGGATCACCCAAAGAAACCACTGTAAAAAATACTAAGTTTATGAGCATGGGTGAGGTGTTTTCAAATAAATACAAGTAGTTATCTCTGCATAAATAAAGATCGCACGCCATGTGAAAGCAGAGCAGTGTACAAAAATGAGCTGAGCAGTGATTCCTGAGGACAACAGACAAAGGGGACAGTGGCAGATAGAACAGCTCTGGAGCAGAGCACCAAGCACCACAAACTGAAGACAAAGACATGGACCCATGAATGTAAGACATTCATCAGATAGAAGTGAACGTTCAGTGCTGCCGGGGATATTCCACAGTAAATTCTATTGCAGAAATTAGAATTGAAGTGTGTTTATGTTAGGTACAGTTTCTATTTTAGAAAATAAAAATAATTAAGCTACACAGGTGAAAAAGAGCAGTACCAGACCTGATGTGCTGTTTTGGAAACGCAGTATTTGTTACAAACTTTTTAACCTGCTTGTTTTTTTTCAACATTCCTCAGAAAGTGGCTACAGAAAACGCAGCAAGATTGTTAATTGAAACAGCAACAAATGAAACATTATTTTCCTTGAGGTGGTCACGAGACCCCCCCCTCCCCCGATACATGCAGTTTTTATATCACAAAAACGTTGGCCCGTGAGTGAAATAGTTTTCCTTGTGCAGTCAGTCTCATCTTCCTCCCTTCCTCTGACTGCAACAGCTGTATGCTCACCAGGAGATCTCCCTGGGTTGTGCAGGGCTTTGGTATCAGTATGGACTTAATCTGCTTCTTGAAAATGCGAGATCTGGGTCTGTGTGGTTCAAGATGTGGCCAGTGAACTGAACCTTGCCTGGGGACGTTTCTGGTGGGCCTGGCGAATACTTTTGAACGTACTCTGGGACAGCGTGTGGATAGGGCGTTCCTGCTACTCCAGCACCTTGTTTGTGAGGGACTGGCTCAAGAAGGAGCAGAGAGGAGAGGGAGGATGAGGAATCACTGTGACTCTTCCTCCTGCTTAGAGACTGAAGTTGTAGTTGTTACAACTGGACCACTTCATTCACCATCCCTGCTGAGCATACCTGGACAAAGTGTTTCCCCATGGAATGACTTTTTCAGAAAAGTATTGCCCCTCTTAGGCCATGATGAGTGTTCTAAAACTTTATTTTTCTCGCTGTTTAGGAGTGGATTTCTACCTTTAAACATGCAGTTATTGATGACAAGTTTCTATGCATTTCTTCTCATCCCAGATTTCTATGTTTATGAGCACTCAAACAGCAATAGCTTAACAGCAGTCTATCCTTATTTATTAACTGCTTGTACTGAGATTCTTTTATTTTCCCATGTGATCATCCCATGCTTGAATATAACTTTCTTCATTATGAATGACCACAGGGGAAATTGTAATTTGAAGAAATGTCTGATCAATGTCTCTGATAATATTAACACTTTGCTACCTAGCCTGGCTCTATGTGCCTTTTTTTCTTGTTTTACAGTGCTGTGTCTTATGGCAGACTTATGACCAATTAATATCTCTCATTTTAAACTGATGAGTCCCTTGACTTACAGCATAAAATCTAGTTATTAAGTCTATTAAATACAACCACTTGTATCATTTTCCCAATCTTTCTATTCATCTATTTTTCCTGTAAAATAGGCTGGACTTTCTCCAAATTGATAATCCTAATTTCACACTGTCAGCAAATCTCACATTTGTCTTTTTGTGCTAAAGTTATTAATGAAAATATTCAATAATAACATGGTTAGTGAGAAGGAACCTTGAGAAACTGTAATAGAAAGACTTCTCTTTCCCAACTCTTCAATTCATCTTTCCGTATAATACAACGCTATCTCTTTTCATCTAATTCTTTCCTCAGTTTACAAACTTGCATTGCTCCCAGTCTCTTGTTCACGTAACTGTGAATATAATTGTGTTCTTTATGTGGAACAATATCAAAAGCAGTAGTGAAGCACATAAAAGTTAAATTAGTTGCATACCCTTCTTTAATCAATCAAGTTATTTTAATGCCAAAACCTGTACTGATTTGGTAAAACTACGTTTGTTGTACTTTATCCCATTTTTCTATTTACTTCTGCATCTCAGAATACCCTTTCATTCAAAGTATTTTAAGAGACTTGGATACTGTGAAGCTCAGAGTAACAGGTGTAAAGTTGCCAAGACCACAGTTTTTCTCCACTTGAGAATGTCAGCATAATGTATATAATTCAGAAAATGTGGCATCACATGAGCTGATAAATTTCTTTTTTTTTAATTACTTACTACTGAATTCCCCATTTCGTAGGTGAGTTGTTTCAGTATTTAGGGCAGAAGATTAACCTTTCTGCCTGGCTTCATTTTACCAAACTTGAAGCTTCGCTACAGGATTGAACGTAATTTAGTGTTACTCAGAAAATTCATTTGTTTTTGAGCTGCCTGTGCCAACACTATTTTTAACTGCATCTCTGTTCTTACTGTGTAACAACTTCACTGTAATTTCACTTCTCTTTTTGTCTATACTGTCAAAGAGTAGTATTCATTTGTTTTATTTTACATTGGTGGGTCTCAGGACCTGCCAACTGTCAGGACTCAGCTTGACTTTTGACAGTTCTCATTTTATCCCTGTGTTTTTTGGCCTCTAGGACAGAGCTTTCTTATTCTCTCCTCTTTTTCTTGTAGGCTTTTTGCTTATACCAAATATAGTGCTTAGATAAATCAATTTATTGTTTCAATTGAAGATGCTGCACAATTGTCAGTTGTCTTTATGACAACTGTTTTTCCTTGGAGGATACTGAGCATATGAGAAGCCCACAGTGAAGCTGTAGAACAGAGGACTCAAGGTCTTAGACTTAGACATCACCGATGCGTAAGCAGGAAATCTCATTTTTGTTTCAAAGTGACAAAAGATGTAGAAGGCATACGCTCAGGAAAACGGTACATTAGTAAAGACATACTATTTCAAGTAGTTAATTTAGCTTATTTGGACTAAAGATGGTTACTGAGGATGTTTCAGCTCTGCAAAGACCATCAGCCTCTTCCCTCAGCACATTTGACTTAAAAAAAAAAAAAAAAAAAAAGGTATTTGTTTATGACTATTTTGAAATAATTTGGTCTAGTGGTTGGCGACCCTGCACTTGGCAGGGGGGTTGAGACTCGATGATCTTTTTTGAGGTCCTTTTCAACCCAAGCCATTCTATGATTCTATAACTTAAATTCTAACCAATTTATGGCAGAAAATTCTGAAGCTGAGTTAGGAGAGCCCATCCAGCTGTTTTCATTCCATTAAACCTGTATGACACAGTGGTGAATCTCATGTGTTTGTAGGACAGCTCTGACTAAAGGCTACTACCACTTTTTTGTTTGTGCTTTATTTTTGCCCTTCCAGCTGTGTGCGGTGCCTCTCAAACTATACAAAAGTAGGAAGATTCCCAGAGCTCAGGAAACACCATTTCAGTTCTTCACTGGGCTTGCCAGGTGCTATGGGAAGGAAGAGAGATGCTGTTATTCTCTGCCACTTGGCAGGACCATGCCAGCAAGGGGAACAAGAGTGGGCAGGCTCTGCTCAGACCACTAAGAAATAAAGCAGTAATAACTCTGCTAGGCACCTACACCATTATTCCCTCACCCTTCCTATTCAAATACTTATTTCTTCCAATCTTTAACGACTTGCCCTCTCAGCTACAGCCTCATCAGCAAAATTGACTGTGAATTGATGAAAAGCCAAATATTCCTTTTTTTTTTTTTTGCTGCAACAGTGATTGTTAGAATCATTGGATACTTGATTCCTATTGTGTCCCAAGTATAACTTCTTATCAGCTTTAGTCCTTTAGTACTTTGAAAGCTTGTGCTTTCTAAACCACCTTCGTACTCTCCAGCCTAAAGAAGAAACCAGTGTGGCCGTTGGCATCCATTAGTGTGAAGGGAAGAACTGTGTCACTTAAATAATTTTTCTGTCTGCAGCACAAGGATTGAAATGACACCAGAGATAGAAAGCGGGGGGGTAAATGCAGTGAAAATTTGTAGAAAATCCAGCCAAGAAAATAGTGCAGGCGAGTATATTTTACTGGCTAAAAGCCAACAATCCACAACACCTGTTAGCCACTATGTTTCCCACTGAGCAGTGGGAACTTGAGTAATTATCAGATGGAGTAACTGAGTCATTTTAAGACATGCGATGTTATAGCAAGAAGTTGGTGACTTTGTGAGAAGCAAACAAACCCAATGAATAGTTGGAGTTGTTTTAAAAAAAAAAAAAATCATGTCCACACAGTAGTAATAAGCCACGGGGGAAGATAAATGCGTGCTAATTAAAAACATAAAATAGAATACAGGTTAAAAACAAGTGACAAGAATGACATTTGGAGGCAAGCTCAACTCAAAGTTGTCCAGCAAAAAGGAAGTTGTTGCAGGCATTCAGTACATTTAGCAGTGTTAAAAATGGAAGTACTCATACTTCATGTTCTCATAAAAAAAAAAGCTTAAAATTGAGGCAAATACTATTCATAGAACTAAACATTCTGCTTGTTTCTTCCTTCCAGCCAATCTAGCCAGGAGAAAGATCATTTTAATTTAATTAATTTATTAGTTCTGTTTTATTAAATAATATTTTCAAAGTTGAAATGTTAGCAGGTGTTGGAGCATGTTGTCTCCTCGCATCCAGATCAGGTGATCGGGGCATTTACTGACAGCATCAATATTACTGTAATTCTTGAAGCAAAACCAAAGAGCTCTTTGTTGTTGAAATGCATGTGCATGTACATACACAAGATACTGAGACCCAGACCTGCTTGCCCTTGCTTACATGTACATTTTTCTTCTTTCCTTTTCCATGCCTCAGGCAGAAATTGGAGGACAGTCTCTCCTTCTTTTCACAGGTGTAAAGCAATCCCTATAGCCAATTCTATAGCAGTACATAATTCTTTAATTTTTCTCCAGAAAACAAATTTCTGAAGATGACTTATGCATGATTGAATGTCAGAATCTGCAAGTCAACATTAAAGTAGCTAGAGACATGTCCTCAATGTTATCTGTAGGAGGTTTGCATTGTAATTGTACAGAACAATTCTGTGGAGTCACACCCAGCCATTATAAAGAGTGCAGTATTTCATCTGTAACACTTCTATAATACTTTTGTTTGGACACAAAAGGGAACCAAGTTGCATGTACAAGCAGTGTTCAGTGGGAAGATGAGACACCTAAATATGAATTCTAAACCAAACTGATACAGTAAGAGTAGCAATGTGCCTCTTCTGTTCTCTTTGGCTTTCTGTTATGTAATACACAGTTGTTAAGGAGTAATAAAAGTTCAACAGTTGTTAGTGTGTCTGATTGTTGTGAATAAGAAATGTACTTTCTAATAAGCAGGGAATGTGTATTATTTTGTACTTCACAGTCCTTACCATTTCCTCTGTGAGGAATAGAGAAGCCTTGACTTCTGCATGCAGACATCCGTTGTATTCCTAGTTGTTCAAATGTGTGAATACATGTGCAGAAAGATATTTAAAGTTGTGGTAACATCCTCATAACTAGGAAATAAATGCATTTGGGAACCAGTTATAGTCTGTCTTAGATGACTGAGTCTCTGCCATGTAAGCGAGCTGTGGGACCTTCTCCCCTGTGTCTTACTGGCATGGAATTATAGTGAAACATGAATACTAGAGAAGAACTGTTCTCCTATGCATTTTTCCTAAATGAATTTTTAATTTTGTTTAAACAGTTTTGGTTTTCTCAGCTTTTCATAGGAGGGAAGTATACGATCCCATATTTGGTGGTCAATGTTTGCAACAGTTCAATCTCTAAGAAAAGTATTACATTTTGCCATTACAACAGTAAATGCAATTAGACCTGGGCATAATGACAACAGATTCCATAGGCAGAGGAAGCACAGGATCTGTATGAATTAGAGACCCAGTATTGATTTGTAATTACATGTATGAGGGAGAAGGGTTTATATCTCCAATAATCTTTAAAGACTGCCATCTGCCTCTAGGCAAACGTAAGAAGTAAACTTAATTTGGATAAAAACCTTTTGTAGGTAGTTAATTCAGTTAAGGGATCAATTTCGAATAAAATTTAAGGATTGGGCTGTATGATAATCCTTTGAATTATGCACAGAAGAAAATTTGTCCTTAGCTTTTGATCTCCAAAGCAGCAGTGTACTGTCTGCTGCTTGACGAGCCCAATGTTGTCAGTATCAACTGGCAGAAACGAAATTGAAAGAATATAGAGATGACCACTGTCATAACTAACTAATGAATGGCAATCATCAAAATGTAGATAATAAAAATACATTAGAACATATCTTTGTTAAAAGTGATATGGGGTAAGAAGTTGTTTAAGAGTAATCATTGGAGAATCATTGCAAAGCATGTACATGCACTTACTACATATGAGATCAGGAAAGACTTCCAGTGTCATGGGATGAAATGAGGACAGAATAGGAGTGTTTGTGTAAATGTCAGTTTGGAGTGTCTTTCAGAACTTCAAGAGCAGTTTGCAGGCAGTGAACTCCCTTGTATAGGCTGAATCCCCTCTGCAGTCTGCACTCTTGGCAATTTACGTTGTACTCTTTCACTTGGCAAGGTATAAGGTCAATTTCAATTTACTAAAGAGGGAATAAATAATGTTGACCTGTGTGGAATAGATTTCAGTGCTGTATGGGGTATTATGTTTTCTTTCAAGATGTCTTTAGAGCCAATGCAGTGACACCGTTTTAATGCTTTTGGCTTCATCTTGCTATCCTTCTAAGGGTTTACATCAGGTTTGTAAGTCCTGCATGATATTTTTGCTAAAGGAAGCCTCTATTAATGCTTACGTACTAGGATTGGGATAACTTAAATTATGGAACCTCTTATTTTTTGACTGTTGGCATCATGCTGCCATCTGACAACAGCTGTTTCCTGTTTATTTTAATGGAAAAATTCTGGTAGAATGCTGCTGCACTCTTGCAAGCTCAGTGCTTCAAGTTGTATTTTATACTTCCATAAATGTGCAGGTTTATTGCAATAAAACCCTTTTTAATGTATATCCATATTATGTATGGTGTAGTATTGTTTATTTTCAGCACTGTAAGTACCCAAAGAACCAACTAATGTTGTTCTGCACCATAATTTAAAAAAAAAATCTATAGTCAGGAGCAAGTGAGATGGCAGAATTCAAAACTTGTCAAGAGGAAAAAAACACAACAAAACAATGGGGATTTGGCACAGATTAAAAAAAAAAAAAAAGAAAAAATTAAGCACTGTATGTCATGACGCTGTAATTTGCAGTGTTGGCAGAAGGCTATGCAGGAAACTAGCAAGGTTCTGGAGCTCCTGAATGAGGAAGATGCTGTGATGTGACTGGACAGCAGTTGCTGACATCTCTGCATTTCCTGCCAACTGCTTATTTCCTGCCACAGGGCTGTGCTTGCCTCAGGTATTCCCTGAGCTTTGGATTGCTGGGATACTTAGGTGAAGGCTGAAGTTAAATTCATCTGTGTCAGCTTGGTGAGGATCTTGGGATAGATTGTCAGTGATTTTACTGACGTCTACTGTAACACTCATATATTAAATACATTTGGTATTGAAGATTAAAAAAAAGATTTGCTAAATGACCAATTATTTATTGAAAGCAGAAGATGGAATGTTTGTAATGTTAAACTGTAATGTATAAACATATTCTTAGTAGATAATAGTTTTCAAAACTGTATTTTTGAGTCAGTGGTGCACAGAAGAGTGACTGGTGTTAGTTGTGAGGGGCGAGAATGTAGCCTGAAGATCCTGTCCTTCTTTATGGATGCTTTCTGAGTTTAGCTTGGGAACACAATGAAATGCAGGCATGGATAGAGGTGAGAAAATAAAAGCCATGTTTTGGGTCAGGCAGATAATTTTGTATCTCTCAAGAACAGAAACTCAAAACTGAAAGAACACCTAAAATACTTGATTATAATTTCTGTCAAAGTAGGGATGGACATATTGACAAGGAACAATGAAGGTGATGAAGGGCATTGGTTAGTGTTCACTGTTACCCACCAGTGTGTATTTCTGCTGTAGGTCATGCTGAGGACATTACTCCCAATAAAACACAGGAAAGGGGGGAAAGATTATGTCAGTGTCAGTTTAAGAACTACTCTGATTAGGACAATTAATTTGAAAAATTGTATTACTGACAGCAGAAATGCTCAAAACCATTTCTGAACATCCAGCAGCAGGACTCCCAGCTTGTGCTGAGGGAAATGGGAAGTGCTCACCAAGTCCCCTTACCACCTGCCCAGTAATTGCTCTGAGAAGTGAAGAAGCACAAGGTATTCCCAACAGCAGGGCTGGAAATATGAATTGTCTTACTCTGCTGTCTGCTCTTTCTAGCATGTATACGCTATGAAAAGCAAAATTCCTCACATTTGAGCACAGCGAACTCCATGGCTGGAATACGCCGTGGATCAAGTGGGCAGAGACTGGACTTCTCTTTCATTACTAGTATCATGCTCTGGAGTCTGTGCAAACACAAGATTGTAATTTAGAGGATCATTGGATGCACTCCGGTAACTGTCATGCTAAGATTGTTGTCCTAGCAAATCACTGTGTTCTGCATGCTCTTTTGTATTAGCTGCCTCTGATATGTGCAAATATGAATGGCTGGGGTGAAATTAAAATATTACAAGCTCTAATATATAAAACTAAATATTGCAGGCATTTTTGTGACACTGAAAAATAAATAAATACTAGTCAACTTCTTTGGGATAACATGGAAGGAAACAAAATATACAATACTCTGCTTATAACAAAGGCCGGTTGTGTAAAATTTAAAGATGATATTAAATACACAGGTGAGTTCTTGTGAGTATTCTCAGGAGAGTTTCCTTTGTTTGTACTATTTGCCGTAGTTTAGTCTGAAGGATATACAGTTTATCTGAAGTACGTTCTTGGGTTCTAGCTCTACTGTCTCTAACATAACTCCAGAGCCAAACAGTCAGTGGTACAGTTGGTGTGCATCAGTACGAGCAGCTCTGGGGATGTGTCTGAACAGAATTTTCATGTATGGGGGTTGATATATACTGATGTTGCATAGTGATAATAGAATTTATTAATTTTTTATAGAAAGTCTTCAATAGAGAGGCATTCTTAATATTTCTATATTTTGCTCTTGCAAAAGGTATTTGGCAGTTGTAATTGTTTAACTCAGAATATCAGTCTGAAATTTGTAGTGATGCAAAAGACAACTTTTTTTTGTCCATTTACTTTTTTTTTATATTTACATTACCAATCAGGGCTTAAATACAACAGTTTCACCTGACTTAAATGATCCATTAAAATTTAAATACAAGTTTACTTTGCTAATACGTAATTCACTGAATAAAGATAGTATTGTGAGCAAAAACTTGGCTTGCAATTGAGAAAAGGGCCTGTGTTCTGCAGATAAGTGTGCCCTCAATGTTATGCCATGTTTAAAATGCTTCAGCTACAGGGGCTGGAATTGAAGAATTGCTTCATCTCAGGAGCAATCCAAACTGCACATGTTGGGATCCAGACTGAGAGCTGAATTCCTGAGAGTTTTTTGTGACCACAGTAGATTAAACATGATCTAGATTTCCTTGAATGGGGGTGCTTTAGAATCTGATGAGAAAATTGTATCCTTGAAAAGCTTAAGTAATTCGCTCATTGTTTAAAAAAAAAAGTGTGTTCCATAAAACAAACAAACAACAAAAAAAAAATCAAAGTTTAAATGAAATTATTTTTTAAAATAATGCTGTATCATAAAGGCTTTTTTAAACTACTGTGATATAAACTGCATCATAACTAGTACTTTTTGTCACTCGTACACATTTATGCTACTTCCATTGCTGCAAGGAACCAGAATTGTTTTTATTTATAGTCTATATGAATACAAAAGCAGCTGTACTGGATTGGGCCAAAAGTCCATCGGTATAGTGTCCTATTGGTGCTTACTGTTTCCCATACTGAGTTGTAAAACTGGGCTGGCACACAGAGCTTCTGCCAGCTTGCAGCCACGTGCTGCCAGGCAGATCCTGAGCCAGATTTCTTCCTACAGGTTTGGTAATATTTCATAGTTTTATTTTCCACTAATATCTCTGGTCTTGATTCAGACATTTGCAAGCTTTTAGCCTACACAGCATCCTGTGACAATTGTAATGACACACTGTGGGAAATGCCACCACCTTCTGTCTGTTTGCAATCTGTTTTTTCATCTTGGTTATAGCTAATTCCCCTTAGTTCTTGCACTCTAAGACACAGTGAACAATCCACTGGGATAATAATTGTTTTTTACCCTTCAAGTTTTGTATCTTACTTGCTTAGGGCCTAGGCTTCATTTGCAGACTTCCTTCTCTGCCTTTTAAAAAAGTTTTTTTATTTTTAATTTAGTACTATAATTACATTAGCCAATAGAAAAATTGCTAGGATTACCTGTACGAGCTCTGAATGAGAAATGATATTCCTTACAATTTGCATATTAATATTGATTATCATAAACACAGTTTCCATTATGTTTTGTTGGGATGCTGGGGGCAATCATCCTCCATGGTCTGACTATGTGATTCAGACCAATTCTTATTTTATTATTAGTGTGCATTGTTTACTTGAAAGAGAATGTTATGCCAGAAGAGTTCGGCATGTACTTTTGTGGCTCGAAAAACCTTCTGACATACACTATTGCTATTGAGGAGTAATACATAAACATTTATTTCAACACTATTGCACTTTTCATCCTCAACTGTGAGTCATAAAAAGTGCAGTGCCTTACCTTTTGACATTTGGGTCCTTGCAAGGCAGTTGTTACAAAGCTTCATTTTAAAGCATCAGCCTTGCTTTTCATTAAGGTAATTTTCCGCAGTCAAAAGAATGAGAAATTAGATTGGCTAAAATAGTCACAATATTCTGAGCTGAACAGCTCAGTGCAGGGAACTTCAAGTGACTTCAAGCAGAACACTTGAAGCCCCCGGAGGCTTGCATTCCTGGTTCGGGATATGGTAACCCTTAAGTTACTTCCATTTCACAGCTTGTTGGCAGCTAAAAAATGATGTCATTGGGAAAAACAGAGTTCTATTTTCACCCCTGTAACAAGTACTTTATGCATCACTTAACACTTTTAAGATTATTATGGCTATATTCTCTAATAGGTTACAGCACGCATTTATACATTGTGCAGATTCTTTGTGAAAGCATCTTCCTGGGATTACTGTAAAGAAATGCACTTTGCATAGATAATATTGCAGAACCCGATGTTTCTACAAATAGATTGCTCTCAAACTGGGGCTATGAAAAGGAAATAATCTTCAGATTGAAATCTGTTCAAAAGCAACAATAATCTTGTATAGCAATTTTGTATTTTTAGCGATGCCCCAAAGCGACTGGAGAGAAGAAAGCAGCAGGAAAAGAAAAACCAAAAGAATGATTTTGGCACATGTGCAGCTTTTTCCCCTTAACTTTTTATTCATGGAGACACACTTCTGAGGATCTGGTAAGGAGCCCCAGAAGCAGCATCCAGACATGTGGCCTCCGGGCTGACCCTTTGGTAAAACTAAAAGTGATGCATATCTGAAGGTTCAGTGGCTGAAGAGTAATTTTCATAAATTTTGTGAGTAATTTCTGTGCTCCTGTGCTCTTGAAAACCAGCTTATGTCAGTGAGAAATGTGAACTTTTATTTACAGTAGCTGTATTAGTATAAACCCTACTGCAGATACAGTAGAACATCATTTTGAATTGGTACCTGAATACCCAAATAACTGAACAGCCATTAAATTAGTTATGAGTGCTTTTATACTGATAAAACCTTAGCTACACTGGGGTGTGCATTTTTTCTTTACTGGATCTGGAAGAGTAAAACTGACAAAGCTAAAGTATAGAAGGAACCAGTGATAAAGCCTCTTCCAGTAATACCTTTGGGAAGCACTCCAAAATTAAGTACTGATGTGATGAGCCTGAGCAGGAAATTTGTTTCTGAGCATGAAGGTGAGAGGGAGCCAACCCTTGGTAATCCTGTCATTTCAGTGGAGGCATCGGGTAAAGAAGAGCAAGCGAATCTTTACATAGCTTCACGTTCTGTTCCTTCCTCCCTCCTCTTTTTCTACCCAAGAGAAAGGGAGGTCCCAGCTCTTGATTATATCACTGTTTCATAAAAGACCTATGTAGCACAACAAATGATATTTAAATAAATAAAACAGCGATCTAACAAAAAAAGTGCAAGTGAAAAGCAGAATGGGAAAATATTTGCTTGTCCTAAAGTTATCCACAATAAACAGAAAAACAAGGAACAAGCAGTTTAAACATGACAAATGTTTTATGAACCCAAAGAAAGAAAGCAGTTTATCCCACGAATGTGAATTCTCTCCCCAGAAGAGAAGTAACAGTCCACAGAGATGGAGGGACATCCAGCTGCAGTGCAGGCAGCGCTGCTCTTGCAAAGGTGAAGGAAGGACGCTGAGGTCCTTGCGGGAAGCAGCTTAAAGTCTTCCTGAACAAATGTTGCAGCAGATAATGCCAGAAGGAGGATGAGACTCTCCTGCAGCAGATGATTATGTCTGCAAATACAGTCAATGGCTGAGAGAAAACATTTGGAGAGTATGTGAGTCTTGCTTGTTTGTCTGTCACGTGTGTGCTGTTCTTGCCATGTTTCTGATTTGTTCTTCACCTTAATCCCTTGTAGCTTGTCCTCTTAAATCTAGATGATACGCAACAGCACAGAGAGAAGCAAAACACAAACAATATGAGTAGCGATGAGTATTACCTGATCACTCCAACCTGCTGAGCTGACATGAATGTAATTTTGTGATACTTGTTAATGCTACTATTACAATTCTGAGCAAACTGCGGACTGTCATGGAGCAGAGGTACGTCCATTGTGTGGGAACTCTGCATGTCAGGCAGCAGGTGGCAACTGGAGAGACGCTCCTGCAGGTGACTGTCCCCACGTGTGCTTCTGTAAAATGTTCCCAAACATCAATAGATGAAATAGCTAAATTCCCTCAAGAGTGGCAGAGCTGATGGTACGAGAAGTATCTTTGTAAGTAATGCATTCTGCCAAATGTCATTGTCACGCATGCTCACATACAGGACAAATCTTTTTTTCAGTGAGAATTTATGAATCCTCCACCTCTCTTAAATTACTGAAAGTGCTTACTTGCTAAAATACAGTTTTAAAGATGGTAAAAAAAAAATAGTTTTGAGAAAGATAAAAGCCAAGACGTTTTTGCAGCCAGCTTACTCTTAACAGGGACTGTTAATCTGCCAAGCATCCAACAACAGTGCAGGTGCTTGGCGACTGCTGGCACTGAGCCCCAGTGCTCTGGTGACAGCCGTGCCCCAGGGGTGCAGTCCCCTGTGCTGGGTGCGTGGTGGAGCCCCTGACAAGCAGCCTACACCCCTGGCATGCTGTGCACTGCTGGTTTGGTTTTGTTTGTGGTTGGATGAGCTTTTTTTTTTTTTTCCCAGACATATGGTGAACACTGCTGTATATTATGAGAGTTATTAAATAGCAAGATACTGTATTGATTTCAATCAAAGTTAATCTGACTGCTATTACACAAACACCAGTTTTTATGAATGTTTTCCAAGTGACTTGTAAATGTGTAATTTCTTCAGGAAAAATATAACACATTATATCCCTCCATAGGCAAGCTTTCAAGGTTAGCCTTCTGCTACAGCTACACCAGCTATTGCTTCCAAAATATGCAGCACTGGTAGCGTACTCTTGCCTTATGTTTCTGCAGATCCATTCGAGCTTCACAGTACAACTCTGTCACAATCTCTCTGCAGACAGATATGATAAAATTAGCCACAACAAACGATTTACTATCTTTTAGTCATCAGTGAATGTCACAAATGCACTCTTTGAGGACTGAGGCCAGAGGCTACAGATGTGATGCTTTCTTTAAAACGTCTTGTGGTGCGTATGTGGCTATACATAAGCCTAAAAATACTTATGGACTGTAAAGTCAGTGCTTGGTACATATAGCAATACATATGCATAGGGATAGCTATAATACTGCTTTGAGTTTTTATTTTTCTTGCTTTATGACTGGTATTTTTTCAGCTTTCTCATGGGCTGCTTTCAATCACAAAGAACCAAGTAAGCACTCATATATTTATTTCAATTATTTATTTCTTGTTAAAGTTGCATGGGTGTTCAAGTGTTCACATCAATTTTCTTTGTATTTTTTTCTGCAAAGGAGTTATATTTTGAATAGTTATGAAGGATAAACAAAAAGCATCAGGAAAATATCAGAAACAAATAATCACTTTTATTCTTACAGTTTATGTTTCTGAATTTCTTTGTTCAAAATTTGGCCAGTTCTTGTTACATCAAAGCTATTGGAAATGAAAATATCTTTCAAACGCAGATGTCCTATCCTTTAATTCAGAATCAGAAGTGCTACGTGTTGCTGTTAAAGGTGGTTTATGCAAAAGCTGTCATAAAAATAACAGAAACAAGCCTTGAAGCTGGTAAAAAAGCCACAGCAAGCAAGAATATGGGGAATACTCTTACTCCTTTCTGATTCGATCTCTGATTCTTACAGAAACAATTTTAAGAGATGTCCCACTGTTGTCGTAATTTTAAAACTGTTGTTAGGGTTTCATATGTAGCTGAAGTGTGGTGCCCTTCTTAAATTTAGCTAAATTTCTGGCAAATGCAGTTCTGAGTTGATGCAAACCGTTTTAACATTCATGTTGGATTTGGAAGACTGTTTTAATTCAGAGTAGTAAAAATAATACTCTTCTAGCATTATTCCATAGACAGTGTGGCTGAATTTGATTTCACTGCGTCAAACAAGGAAGAGGGAAGGTTTTTTTTAAAAACTATTATTATTTGCTTCAAAAGAAATGATGTAAAATGAGTATTTTTGTTTTTCATATCAATAAGGAAGAACTAAAAATACTTTGCTCTGGGTTAACTTGACATTTTACTGGGCGGCCTCTAGTTTAAAAGCCTTTGCAGAGTAAGGTTTTCTTTTAAGCAGCTGATGACTCAGGCAGTTATTTCCTTCATTGTTCTGAAGGGTTTGTTGTCAGCTAGCAGCCACATTTCTGGGTAGCTCTGGCTTACTCAGTTTACAATTTTGTCACCATTTTCATGAGCTTTTCTGACTACACAGAAAAAAACTTCTCTGGCACCGCTGTTGCATGTTTTGATTCACCAGATGTTTCTGTGCTGCAGATTCAGCTGTGATGAATTCTGCAGACAGCAGCAAAACTAGAAGGATAATGAGAGGAAGAGCACAGAGTCAAAAAGTGGGCTGACATAGAGGACATGTGCGGGAGAGAGCTTGGCTTCAGCTTTCCAGCCAGATGTAGAGTGAAGAAACTGTCCCAGCCCACACTGCAACACGGCCTGACGTGGCTCGGGGGAGCAGCTGACACTGACTGAGGCGACACTGAGTGAGGTGCAGCCTGGTTCTTAACACAGCAAATTGTGCTGTGGTTTTTGGGTTTTGGTTTCAGGATGTGGCTTTCACTTGCTACCACCATCTCTGTTTCACTTGGTGAAGCTTGTAGGCTGGACGTTCTGTCTGTCCAATTACATTGAAGTCCTGGATATAGCAGTCTGATCCTTACTGTAAGAACAAGAGAGGTGGAGTTGTGGATCATGAGAAGTTTCTCTGCTCCTCTGTCTCCAGTGAGTTTAATGTCACTTATGTTGTCCAAGAGGTGGGATAAAACCAGAATTTCTGGCATTCATATGACAGCAACCTCATGACAAAAAGTCAACTAGTGCTTTCTGAATGACCTCCCTATGTGTGCTTTGATGTGCAAACTGGTCAGCAGTTGCTCACATTGCATCATACCCAGCTGTATTGAAAGCAGTGATAGGAAGACTGTAAGCACCAATGTCACAGCCATGGGAAGAGCTAATGTTTGCCACAACAAAGCGTTTGTGATAGCGTACAGCAATACTGGTTGTTCTGCAGAGTTCAGGACCCTCATGCTCAGGGAAGATGGATTCAAATTGGAGCAGATGTTTTTAAAAAAAAAAAAGAAAAGAAAAATGGTCAGGATGATGGAACATCTCTGGCAGAAAAGTGAGCATGTAGTGTGTTTATCTCAGAAAAGATTCTGGAGGGTTATAGAGCTGCCTCATATAAATGTGAGAAAGGATTGATCACGAGCATTGGATACCATGCTCCAGAGTTCTGTATTTATTTCATTTTCATACACTAGGACAGTATATCTACCTGTGCTGCATCTAAGACACTGTGAGAGAATTAAGAAATACTGAGACAATTTTATTTTGAAAATACACTCTTTTCACAATTAGAAGCTCGTGTGAAGAAATAGTATAAAAAAACTAAGATTTTATCAAAAACTAGCTCAAAAGAAAGGAGGCATTCAGAGTCACCAGTGGGGGGGGAAAAAAAACAAAAAACTTTAGCCCCCTCTATATTAATGCTAACTTTCCAAAAATGGTGTGAAACTTTAGGTGTAGTATTAGGTTTTCCCCCACAGTCCTATACCTCATGCGGAGATACTGCAAGGTGTACTAGGTTTATCATTTGTTCTCTGTGCTCCTGGATACAGAAAACCATGCCATTATGCCATTTTATGCCTATTAAATCATATACCAACAGAAAGTCATCATAGTAAAGCAACCGGAAGTAATCTACTATGCTTTCAGTACTTTCTAATGCAATTCACCGTATGGTGAATAATCTTCACAAAGAGCTAGATATTATTAACCTTGTTATGTGGACAGAAAAAGGGAGGCAAGCATGGACGAGGACTGTGCAAGGTCACATAGTAAATAAACATGGACAAATTACCCAGAGTTGTATCAGTTTAAATAGTGGTAAAATTGAGCAGCTGTCTGACCATGAGCAAAAACATTAAAGCAGACGAGATGAGAACCTCATGCAATCAAAACTCCCTGTGATTTCTGGAAGGTAAACAGATGGGCTGTGGTGGGCGAGACCTGAATTTCTCCAAGGGGTTTCGTTCAGGAAAAATCAAACTGAATAAACTGCAATAAACTCATGTGCTCATCAGGCTTTTTACAATCTCAAAAACGGCCTCAGTAATTACTATTTCACCTTTTGCGCTCCTCAAATTAAGAATTACCAAAGCAGCCACCAGAGTGCACCAGATACATTTTAGAGTAACTTGCAGGAAAAGAAAAGGCATGAAGTGCTCCCTCCTCTTTTTCCTTCTCTTCTTTTTGCTAATGTTTGGAACAAGTCAGTAGCTCAGATCTGTGTGTGAAGGGCGGTGAGGGGGAAGGCCAGCTCTACTTGTAGTGAACCTGGAGGGATTATTCTCCTACCTATGGTTACATCGCTGCAGTTGCTTCTGTGACAATTCCATGTTGCTTGCAGAATAAGTCTTCCATTTATCTAGAAGTGTTCTGGTAGTAGTGGATATACTTGTCCATAAAAAATCCTATTAAAATTTGAATACAGGACCCATACATAATAGCTTGAAGGATCAGGCTTTAAGAAAAATCCCTTATGTGCTGGCTAGCAAGAATATTATCAGCTCTCTGTATGCAAGTTTGCTTTCAGTGTACAAGTGTGTGACTTTGTCCCTATCTTTGGTATTCAGGGGTAGCTAAGCTGATCTAAAACACCACCTACATACTAGTACTGTACATTCCAAAGTACTGAACACTCCACATTTTATATGCCATATGGCGCACATTTTAACTGAACACTGTGTGTTATGTATTTTCACAGGCAACATAAAAACATTAAAGATAGAGCTTATCTAACAGATGTGGACATCTGCATGTGACCTACTCATCTAGTTTATCTTCCTAGTCAGTGGAAAGAAGCAGATAGTTCTAGAGCATGATTCATCTTTATGTTCTAAAGGGGATGCATAACATAAGCCAGATGATTTTACCCGTAAAAGTGCAAGTGTTTGACAGACTTTGAGCGGAGCCTAAAATCACTTGTATGGATGTGGTCATCAAGAGTTAAGCAGCAGAAATTGCACCCCGTGTGTGTAATATTCTTTCCTATACTATATGTTCTTTCCCATACTGCCATTAACATCGTTCATTAATGGCTGCAGAACACTACTCAAATGTGTGGGTCTTTGTGTAGTGGAGTGCAATACCAAGTATGAAGCTTAGCAGGTGTTTGATGTCATCTGACAGTGTACAAAAAACTTTGTTTCATGACATCTCTGGCTCCTAGCTGGAGCTCTGGAAACACAATTTGGACAAAGGAAATGCAGTGAGCTGGCTGAGGGATTTTCTCTTCAGTTTAAAATCTATCTGAACAAATTTTGCAGTAGGTAATGCCAGGGATTAGCATTATCTCCTGCACCAGGTCATTGCAAATCTACTTTGCAAGACCTGAAGTACAGTTGTCCATTCACTGCAGCCCTGCATTCGTTGTATGAACACTCTGGTGTTGCTTCCAAGGAGACCTCTGGAGCTCAGTGGGAATAAATCCATGTAGGGCCACTGAAGTCAGTCTGTGAATTTGAAATTATAAGCTTATCTGCTAAAATTTCCTCAAACTGGTCCTTCTCAAAAGAATGCATTTCTACCTGCTGATAATTGATGTATCATCAGAAATATCAAATGTGAAATTCAACCATCACTTGCAAATAAAATAGCAATCAGTGTTATTGTTTTATTTTTTTGAGAAAACTTTTAAAAAGGAAAAAAATGTTTTGCAGCGAGGATTCAAAAGCAGATGCTAAACAAATGCATGTTCGGTCCTTCCAGTACTTAATAGGAACTTATAATCAGGAGGGAGACTGACTTTTTACATGGCCTGATAGTGACAGGACAAGGGAGAATGGTTTTAAACTAAAGGAGGGAAGATTTAGATTAGTTGTGAGGAGGAAATTCGTTATTCAGAGGGTTCTGAGGCACTGGCACAGGCTGCTCAGAGAAGCTGTGGTGCCCCATCCCTGGAGGCGCTCAAGGCCAGGTTGGATGGGGCCCTGGGCAGCCTGAGCTCGTGGGGGGCAGCCCTGCCTGTGGCAGGGGGTTGGGACTGGGTGGGCTTTAAGGTTCCTTCCAACCCAAGCCATTCTATGATTCTGTGAAAACAGTGAAGGAGACAACATGATTTGTAATCTCCTCTCACGATGATATATTTTTTTCTACCACATAAAGTTATATGCCCCAAACGATGCCTTCTTATCTACTTGATAACAAGAAACCTTATTTTTCACATAACTATACTCATACCGTGTTAAAAACAAGACTACTAACTACAAACTCAGTGATTACTAAGTTTTTTTTAGGCAAAAGACAGACTAGTGAAAGTGTGGGGATATTCCTGTCAGCGCATGGAAATAAAACATCTGTAGGTCTAGGTTGTCTAGCTGCCTCCAGAACCATTTCTGCAAAGAAAAATAAACTGGGCTGGAGTTCTGTTGTCATAGGAGGAAGGAGTTTGAGCCTATCAAGCTGTCAAACTGAGTAAAGGAAAAAAAAGTGTGCCTAGAACTAAGCTCCTAAATCCGCAGGAGCTATTTCATGCTCAGCACATTTGAAGTGCGTCATTCTAAAGGCAGATTTAAGAAGGCAATTAGTATCTCTGGTGTTTCTGAGTTATCAGTAATTTAATTTCTATTCTCACTTATTAATAGAATTTCTTTCTTTCTATGTCCTTTTTCTCACCATCTTTGTGTTATGCTTTAAAAGATTTGCTTACTCTCCAGCTGACAAGTATAAGTTCATTCTAGATTTTGCCATTCTTAATCTATCACTTGGCAGCATGTAAGTCTTCTCCCACTTCCCATTTGCAGTCAAGTTTTCTTTGACCAGCTCCTTCTGACACCGTGCTGGCTACATTGTGCTTCTGCATTCTTTCTTTACAGAGGGAGTACCATGTGTTGTGCCTTAATTATGATATGTTTTAAGATGCTTATCAAAGAAAAAAGCACTTTATACTTCTACTCTTATAGCACCTAATATATATTCTGGGCACAGCACTTTGGCAAACACACATTAAGCACAGAATGCTTTTGATATTTCCTTTTCCCCTCTCCTCTCCTCTCCTCTCCTCTCCTCTCCTCTCCTCTCCTCTCCT